>NC_060187.1:66252202-66254702 GCF_021184085.1 Oncorhynchus gorbuscha | reverse complement strand
AGATTGGGGATCAGATAAATAAATCCAACTGTTTTTCAGTCTGACATCAAAGACAGAGAGCTTTGGTTTTCACTCTGTCTTTGGATCCAGCCTATCCACTCCTCTGGAGCGATTGATTCCATTCCTAGGAGTTATTGGGAAAATCAACCCCCTGGATCCGGCTTATCCACCCAGATTCTGTCTTCTACCGCGCCGACGCCAGCCGCATATAGAGTTGGGAGAGTTCAGACGATCCCAGTGTCGTTGGTGGGGGGAAGCACTCTGTACACCGCAGTGAGGAGGAGCAGTGCTTACTAGGAAGACTACGAGCACAGTGAGTGTGCTGAAGCAAATGGCCCCTTGTGACACTATACATTTCCCTACTTGCTAATGAATACTCGATATGAGAAAAGAGAATATACTGTATTGACCTGTGGGGAAATAAGAGATAGAGATTATAAGATGGTTCGTTGATGTAAACAGTTGGTGTAGAGGCGTCTTGTTTGATTGCTCTTATGTTCCCCGTCACATGGTGCCATCGACGCCATCTGGTGAGGAGTCATAGCTGTGGCTGACTCAGTGGGCCAGTGATGCCGGTGGGAGGCAGACAACATGCCCACCGAGTCAACCACCAACTGCAACTCTGAGAGGAGGCCATTTTAGACTATGGAGACCAGAGGAGGCTGGTGGGAGGAGCTATAGGAGGACGGCTGGAATGGAATAATGGAACGGTATCAAAAGCATAAAACATGAAAGCCACATATTTGAGTCTGTTCCATTCATTCCATTCCAGCCGTTACAATGAGCCCCTCCTCCTATAGCTCCTCCCACCAGCCTCCTCTGACGGAGACACACCCCATGTAGAAGCAGCCTGAGGCTCTCGTTGCTGATAACTCACCTTGAGAGGTCACACACATACTCTGCATTCACCTCACAGTAAGGTGAGTGTATTTTGATGGTGGTCTGGGTGGAGTGGAGAACGCTATTAGTGTAGCTAGGAGCTTACTAAAAACCCCATAATAACCTCTGTTCCTCCCCTAACCCTCCATTCCCCATGCACACCCGACCACAGAATGGCTCTAATTGAGTTTCCGTGTTGTGTAGACTGTGAGGACTCGCTCGCTCACTTACTCACGGGCGACCAGGGTCCTCGAGTGGTGAAATACTACATTTGTGGTCAGGCAAGGAGGTGGCAGCCCCCTGTGGGCCTCTCATTCCAGAGAGACAGGCATGACACGGGTGGCTATTGGTTGTGGTAGTTAATTAGGATCTAATTGTTCACGAGGTGCTGGGAGACCAGAGTCCAGGAGGAGTAAGAGAGAGGGTGGGATGATGTGATGGAACATTGTCATTCCACAAGGCATGCAGGGACATACATGAGCAGCTATGTCTCCTCTCCCTTTGATTGTCTGTGTGTGGATGAGTGTGTAGTGGGGAGGCCTCCATCCAAACACAGCCTCAAGGCTTATCAGAAAACACACACAAACACACAAACACACAAACTGCACAGTTCTGTCTGTGGCTGAAATGTATTCATTTTCCCCCTCATGTTTCTCAATGCCTGTTTGTTTGTGACTTTGTCAGGGGAGAAAATAGAATAAGTTATTCCTGCTGTCTGTCTCTTTTATTTCATGGAGTATTGCATTTACATGCATTTACATCATCAGATTGGTTGTTTAGCTGTTAAACCAGTTGAGCTTTTGGAATATCATTAGGTTTGGGCAGTAAAAGTCAACCAAGGGTGAAATGTGGAGAAATGAGAGGAGGATTTGAGAAATGAGAGGAGTGATGGTAGCAGTACTGTAGGGCTGTCCTATTCCTCTGTCCACTTTAGGTATCAGAGATACCAGGGGACGTCCACAGTGAGATCTGTCTGTGTTAAGTGAACAGAGGGGAGTGAATATAATGATTTCCCTTTTCCATCCATTCTCCCCTTTCTATGTTGTTATCGCTCTCTCATCTCTCTTGACTTCTATCTTCTCATCTCTCTTGACTTCTATCTTCTCATCTCTTGCTCTCCCTCCCTCCCTCGCTCTCTCTCCTTCTCTCTTTCTGCCCCACCCATCAGGTTAAAACGAATGTGTGTGCATGCAGGGGGGGGGGGAGTAGGCCAGTCTAGAAGATCATTAATTAGGATGCATAACGCCTCAGTCCGCTGGCTACCCGGGAGCAGATGGGGAGCAGGGTTCCCAGCTCCTACAAAAGAGGTGGTTTGTCCCTCAATGACTCTCCTCCCTAAAAATATTCCTCTCAGTAGCTACCCAATGGCCACTATATCCCACCTTTTTGAAGATTTGATCTCTTTTGATGGTTCAATATTGACACAGCCAATTATCCACTAACTAGCTGCAATATAAGTATAGAGGATTCTCTGTGGTTTCTCTCACACGTTGAGCATCTCTCCCTATCTATCTCCTTTTTTCTCTCTCTCTTTCCCTCTCTCTTCTCTCCCAATCTCTCTCTTCTCCCTCTCTCTTCTCCCTCTATCTCTCACTCAATCTCTTCTCCCTCTCTCTTCTCC
>NC_060187.1:66217202-66239702 GCF_021184085.1 Oncorhynchus gorbuscha | reverse complement strand
TATGCATTTATGTATATATATGCGTGTTTGGCATGTACTTAGTGTGTGTTCAGTCGTGTGGACCAAGGATCAAGACACCGCTATCATAATGAAGAGTCATTCATGTCTGTGGAGGAATTCATACATAGCCAACTGCTGTATAAGCCTCACAGCGCCAAACAACCACGTCCATCCACTGAATTACAAAATAGCAATACAAGAATCTAGAGCCTTGTGCTGAAAAGACCTGTCAAGAAGGCTTCCACCCTCCCCTGTGTCTTCCTCCCCTCTTCCTCTTTTCTTCTCCCTCTCTTTTTACCCGCCGCTTCCCTGCGTCCCTCAGATGTGAAGCTCCCTCTTATTTGCTGTTGTCTCTCCTTCGCGCCAGACATTGCAAACAACACGAAGCACAAGTCTGCAGACAAAACAAACTCTCCCAAAACCAGACGACAAGCAGCAACAACACACAGCCTGGAGTCCCCTTCTCTGAGTCTTTTCTGAACTTCTGAACGCCTTCTGAGAGCACGCACTTGCTTTCTGCCCTTCCCCACCTCTTTCCTCTCTCTCTATTTCTCCCCTTTTGTCTCTCTATTTCTCCCCCTTCTCTCTCTCTCTCTCTCTCCCCCTCTCTCTCTCTCTCTCTCTCTCTCTCTCTCTCTCTCTCTCTCTCTCTCTCTCTCTCTCTCTCTCTCTCTCTCTCTCTCTCTCTCTCCCTCTCTCTCTCTCTCCTCTCTCTCTCTCTCTCTCTCTCTCTCTCTCTCTCTCTCTCTCTCTCTCTCTCTCCCTCTCTCTCTCCTCTCTCTCTCTCTCTCTCTCTCTCTCTCTCTCTCTCTCTCTCTCTCTCCCTCTCTGTGTGCTATCAGACAGTGTGTTTTGTAGGAAACATGCTAGTCTGCAGAGCGATAGAAAGAGAGGGTGATGGGTTTGTAAAGAAAATGTCATTATTTTCACTGACTGCTAAGGCTTCGGGGGAAGCGACCGTCTCAGACAGCAGATAGCTGCTAGCGAGGAAACAGACGAGGGAGGGAGAGCCCTTCAGCCTGGGATGGAAACAGGGAACCTATCAGCCTTGTTGCCTCTGGCCATTTGTCTCCATCCAGAGAATGGGTCCAGCGTCATCCAAGGGCTGTGGCTGCCGTCAGGGGGGGAAGGTGACACCAGCGGATGGTTGAGAAATTGATTTTGAGAGGCAAATAAGATTAAGGAGAGATTAAGGGATCGCAAACACTTTGAAAGGGAGAGATGGATGGATGTGTTTGGAAAAGTCAAAGCACAATGGTGGGAAGTGGCACAGACATGGTTTGTTTTTGGCTAAAAGGAGGACTCAGACCCAATGACATCATCATCAAAGGATTAGGAGCTTCAGCAGACACTAGTCCTCCACTTTCCCAGAATGCATTTAGCTCATATGCCTACAATTCATTCAGACAACCTCTTAGTAGTGATTCCACGTCCCCCTGATTGTACCAACTGTTATCTCTGACGTTTGACCCTGACCCGTAATCTCTTTATCTTTTCTCTGTCTGTAGGTGATGAGTGGTACCTCTGCAGGCTGACCCTTAGTGTGCCCACCCTGGCAGACCTGCAGTGGGGCATGTTCCCCCAGCCCTACCTGGGAGCAGTGGGACCTGACGCCGCACCAGGCTCTGTGGTCTACCGCCTCACCGCCCGCCAACGAGACGGCACAATAGGAAACGCCCACTTCCTGCTACTGGACGGTGAGTGAAATGTCGATCAACATTGTGATTGAATTGATACAACCTTTAAATAGTGTCCATTTTACATTACATTTGATTACATTAGATAGCTAAACTCTGATGAGATAATAGCATTTAATGAAAGGATGACATGCAAGTGTTCTATTTTTAGGGTACTAGGTGTTGGACATCCCTAAGATAGCGATAATGTACAATAAATGATAACAAAGAAAAAATACAATTGATATAGATTGAAATAAAAATTAAAATTAAAATAAAAAATAATGAAAAATCCAAAAGAAGTGAGTGACAGGAACAATGCAGCTGTGATTAGTTACATGTCCCTGGCTACCAGCAGCTGTGATTAGTTACATGTCCCTGGCTACCAGCAGCTGTGATTAGTTACATGTCCCTGGCTACCAGCAGCTGTGATTAGTTACATGTCCCTGGCTACCAGCAGCTGTGATTAGTTACATGTCCCTGGCTACCAGCAGCTGTGATTAGTTACATGTCCCTGGCTACCAGCAGCTGTGATTAGTTACATGTCCCTGGCTACCAGCAGCTGTGATTAGTTACATGTCCCTGGCTACCAGCAGCTGTGATTAGTTACATGTCCCTGGCTACCAGCAGCTGTGATTAGTTACATGTCCCTGGCTACCAGCAGCTGTGATTAGTTACATGTCCCTGGCTACCAGCAGCTGTGATTAGTTACATGTCCCTGGCTACCAGCAGCTGTGATTAGTTACATGTCCCTGGCTACCAGCAGCTGTGATTAGTTACATGTCCCTGGCTACCAGCAGCTGTGATTAGTTACATGTCCCTGGCTACCAGCAGCTGTGATTAGTTACATGTCCCTGGCTACCAGCAGCTGTGATTAGTTACATGTCCCTGGCTACCAGCAGCTGTGATTAGTTACATGTCCCTGGCTACCAGCAGCTGTGATTAGTTACATGTCCCTGGCTACCAGCAGCTGTGATTAGCTACATGTCCCTGGCTACCAGCAGCTGTGATTAGTTACATGTCCCTGGCTACCAGCAGCTGTGATTAGTTACATGTCCCTGGCTACCAGCAGCTGTGATTAGTTACATGTCCCTGGCTACCAGCAGCTGTGATTAGCTACATGTCCCTGGCTACCAGCAGCTGTGATTAGCTACATGTCCCTGGCTACCAGCAGCTGTGATTAGTTACATGTCCCTGGCTACCAGCAGCTGTGATTAGTTACATGTCCCTGGCTACCAGCAGCTGTGATTAGCTACATGTCCCTGGCTACCAGCAGCTGTGATTAGTTACATGTCCCTGGCTACCAGCAGCTGTGATTAGTTACATGTCCCTGGCTACCAGCAGCTGTGATTAGTTACATGTCCCTGGCTACCAGCAGCTGTGATTAGTTACATGTCCCTGGCTACCAGCAGCTGTGATTAGTTACATGTCCCTGGCTACCAGCAGCTGTGATTAGTTACATGTCCCTGGCTACCAGCAGCTGTGATTAGTTACATGTCCCTGGCTACCAGCAGCTGTGATTAGTTACATGTCCCTGGCTACCAGCAGCTGTGATTAGTTACATGTCCCTGGCTACCAGCAGCTGTGATTAGTTACATGTCCCTGGCTACCAGCAGCTGTGATTAGTTACATGTCCCTGGCTACCAGCAGCTGTGATTAGTTACATGTCCCTGGCTACCAGCAGCTGTGATTAGTTACATGTCCCTGGCTACCAGCAGCTGTGATTAGTTACATGTCCCTGGCTACCAGCAGCTGTGATTAGTTACATGTCCCTGGCTACCAGCAGCTGTGATTAGTTACATGTCCCTGGCTACCAGCAGCTGTGATTAGTTACATGTCCCTGGCTACCAGCAGCTGTGATTAGCTACATGTCCCTGGCTACCAGCAGCTGTGATTAGTTACATGTCCCTGGCTACCAGCAGCTGTGATTAGTTACATGTCCCTGGCTACCAGCAGCTGTGATTAGTTACATGTCCCTGGCTACCAGCAGCTGTGATTAGTTACATGTCCCTGGCTACCAGCAGCTGTGATTAGTTACATGTCCCTGGCTACCAGCAGCTGTGATTAGCTACATGTCCCTGGCTACCAGCAGCTGTGATTAGTTACATGTCCCTGGCTACCAGCAGCTGTGATTAGCTACATGTCCCTGGCTACCAGCAGCTGTGATTAGTTACATGTCCCTGGCTACCAGCAGCTGTGATTAGCTACATGTCCCTGGCTACCAGCAGCTGTGATTAGTTACATGTCCCTGGCTACCAGCAGCTGTGATTAGTTACATGTCCCTGGCTACCAGCAGCTGTGATTAGTTACATGTCCCTGGCTACCAGCAGCTGTGATTAGTTACATGTCCCTGGCTACCAGCAGCTGTGATTAGTTACATGTCCCTGGCTACCAGCAGCTGTGATTAGTTACATGTCCCTGGCTACCAGCAGCTGTGATTAGTTACATGTCCCTGGCTACCAGCAGCTGTGATTAGTTACATGTCCCTGGCTACCAGCAGCTGTGATTAGTTACATGTCCCTGGCTACCAGCAGCTGTGATTAGTTACATGTCCCTGGCTACCAGCAGCTGTGATTAGTTACATGTCCCTGGCTACCAGCAGCTGTGATTAGTTACATGTCCCTGGCTACCAGCAGCTGTGATTAGTTACATGTCCCTGGCTACCAGCAGCTGTGATTAGTTACATGTCCCTGGCTACCAGCAGCTGTGATTAGTTACATGTCCCTGGCTACCAGCAGCTGTGATTAGTTACATGTCCCTGGCTACCAGCAGCTGTGATTAGTTACATGTCCCTGGCTACCAGCAGCTGTGATTAGTTACATGTCCCTGGCTACCAGCAGCTGTGATTAGTTACATGTCCCTGGCTACCAGCAGCTGTGATTAGTTACATGTCCCTGGCTACCAGCAGCTGTGATTAGTTACATGTCCCTGGCTACCAGCAGCTGTGATTAGTTACATGTCCCTGGCTACCAGCAGCTGTGATTAGTTACATGTCCCTGGCTACCAGCAGCTGTGATTAGCTACATGTCCCTGGCTACCAGCAGCTGTGATTAGTTACATGTCCCTGGCTACCAGCAGCTGTGATTATTTACATGTCCCTGGCTACCAGCAGCTGTGATTATTTACATGTCCCTGGCTACCAGCAGCTGTGATTAGTTACATGTCCCTGGCTACCAGCAGCTGTGATTAGTTACATGTCCCTGGCTACCAGCAGCTGTGATTAGTTACATGTCCCTGGCTACCAGCAGCTGTGATTAGTTACATGTCCCTGGCTACCAGCAGCTGTGATTAGTTACATGTCCCTGGCTACCAGCAGCTGTGATTAGTTACATGTCCCTGGCTACCAGCAGCTGTGATTAGTTACATGTCCCTGGCTACCAGCAGCTGTGATTAGCTACATGTCCCTGGCTACCAGCAGCTGTGATTAGCTACATGTCCCTGGCTACCAGCAGCTGTGATTAGCTACATGTCCCTGGCTACCAGCAGCTGTGATTAGCTACATGTCCCTGGCTACCAGCAGCTGTGATTAGCTACATGTCCCTGGCTACCAGCAGCTGTGATTAGCTACATGTCCCTGGCTACCAGCAGCTGTGATTAGTTACATGTCCCTGGCTACCAGCAGCTGTGATTAGTTACATGTCCCTGGCTACCAGCAGCTGTGATTAGTTACATGTCCCTGGCTACCAGCAGCTGTGATTAGTTACATGTCCCTGGCTACCAGCAGCTGTGATTAGTTACATGTCCCTGGCTACCAGCAGCTGTGATTAGTTACATGTCCCTGGCTACCAGCAGCTGTGATTAGCTACATGTCCCTGGCTACCAGCAGCTGTGATTAGTTACATGTCCCTGGCTACCAGCAGCTGTGATTAGCTACATGTCCCTGGCTACCAGCAGCTGTGATTAGTTACATGTCCCTGGCTACCAGCAGCTGTGATTAGTTACATGTCCCTGGCTACCAGCAGCTGTGATTAGTTACATGTCCCTGGCTACCAGCAGCTGTGATTAGTTACATGTCCCTGGCTACCAGCAGCTGTGATTAGTTACATGTCCCTGGCTACCAGCAGCTGTGATTAGTTACATGTCCCTGGCTACCAGCAGCTGTGATTAGTTACATGTCCCTGGCTACCAGCAGCTGTGATTAGTTACATGTCCCTGGCTACCAGCAGCTGTGATTAGTTACATGTCCCTGGCTACCAGCAGCTGTGATTAGTTACATGTCCCTGGCTACCAGCAGCTGTGATTAGCTACATGTCCCTGGCTACCAGCAGCTGTGATTAGCTACATGTCCCTGGCTACCAGCAGCTGTGATTAGTTACATGTCCCTGGCTACCAGCAGCTGTGATTAGCTACATGTCCCTGGCTACCAGCAGCTGTGATTAGCTACATGTCCCTGGCTACCAGCAGCTGTGATTAGCTACATGTCCCTGGCTACCAGCAGCTGTGATTAACTACATGTCCCTGGCTACCAGCAGCTGTGATTAGTTACATGTCCCTGGCTACCAGCAGCTGTGATTAGCTACATGTCCCTGGCTACCAGCAGCTGTGATTAGCTACATGTCCCTGGCTACCAGCAGCTGTGATTAACTACATGTCCCTGGCTACCAGCAGCTGTGATTAGCTACATGTCCCTGGCTACCAGCAGCTGTGATTAGCTACATGTCCCTGGCTACCAGCAGCTGTGATTAGTTACATGTCCCTGGCTACCAGCAGCTGTGATTAGTCCCTACATACATGTCCCTGGCTACCAGCAGCTGTGATTAGCTACATGTCCCTGGCTACCAGCAGCTGTGATTAGCTACATGTCCCTGGCTACCAGCAGCTGTGATTAGTTACATGTCCCTGGCTACCAGCAGCTGTGATTAGCTACATGTCCCTGGCTACCAGCAGCTGTGATTAGTTACATGTCCCTGGCTACCAGCAGCTGTGATTAGCTACATGTCCCTGGCTACCAGCAGCTGTGATTAGTTACATGTCCCTGGCTACCAGCAGCTGTGATTAGTTACATGTCCCTGGCTACCAGCAGCTGTGATTAGTTACATGTCCCTGGCTACCAGCAGCTGTGATTAGTTACATGTCCCTGGCTACCAGCAGCTGTGATTAGTTACATGTCCCTGGCTACCAGCAGCTGTGATTAGTTACATGTCCCTGGCTACCAGCAGCTGTGATTAGTTACATGTCCCTGGCTACCAGCAGCTGTGATTAGTTACATGTCCCTGGCTACCTACCAGCAGCTGTGATTAGCTACATGTCCCTGGCTACCAGCAGCTGTGATTAGCTACATGTCCCTGGCTACCAGCAGCTGTGATTAGCTACATGTCCCTGGCTACCAGCAGCTGTGATTAGCTACATATAATATAATACCAATAATATAATAATAATAATAATAATATACCAGCAGCAGATTAGTTACATGTCCCTGGACTTACAGTCATGTGATGCATACATTCTACGTATGGGTGGTCCTGGGGATCGAACCCACTACCCTGGCGTTACAAGCGCCATGCTCTACCAACTGAGCTACAGAAGGACCCTGGCTACCAGCAGCTGTGATTAGCTACATGTCCCTGGCTACCAGCAGCTGTGATTAACTACATGTCCCTGGCTACCAGCAGCTGTGATTAGCTACATGTCCCTGGCTACCAGCAGCTGTGATTAGCTACATGTCCCTGGCTACCAGCAGCTGTGATTAGTTACATGTCCCTGGCTACCAGCAGCTGTGATTAGTTACATGTCCCTGGCTACCAGCAGCTGTGATTAGCTACATGTCCCTGGCTACCAGCAGCTGTGATTAGTTACATGTCCCTGGCTACCAGCAGCTGTGATTAGCTACATGTCCCTGGCTACCAGCAGCTGTGATTAGTTACATGTCCCTGGCTACCAGCAGCTGTGATTAGCTACATGTCCCTGGCTACCAGCAGCTGTGATTAGCTACATGTCCCTGGCTACCAGCAGCTGTGATTAGTTACATGTCCCTGGCTACCAGCAGCTGTGATTAGTTACATGTCCCTGGCTACCAGCAGCTGTGATTAGTTACATGTCCCTGGCTACCAGCAGCTGTGATTAGCTACATGTCCCTGGCTACCAGCAGCTGTGATTAGCTACATGTCCCTGGCTACCAGCAGCTGTGATTAGCTACATGTCCCTGGCTACCAGCAGCTGTGATTAGCTACATGTCCCTGGCTACCAGCAGCTGTGATTAGCTACATGTCCCTGGCTACCAGCAGCTGTGATTAGCTACATGTCCCTGGCTACCAGCAGCTGTGATTAACTACATGTCCCTGGCTACCAGCAGCTGTGATTAGCTACATGTCCCTGGCTACCAGCAGCTGTGATTAGCTACATGTCCCTGGCTACCAGCAGCTGTGATTAGCTACATGTCCCTGGCTACCAGCAGCTGTGATTAACTACATGTCCCTGGCTACCAGCAGCTGTGATTAGCTACATGTCCCTGGCTACCAGCAGCTGTGATTAGCTACATGTCCCTGGCTACCAGCAGCTGTGATTAGCTACATGTCCCTGGCTACCAGCAGCTGTGATTAGTTACATGTCCCTGGCTACCAGCAGCTGTGATTAGCTACATGTCCCTGGCTACCAGCAGCTGTGATTAGCTACATGTCCCTGGCTACCAGCAGCTGTGATTAGCTACATGTCCCTGGCTACCAGCAGCTGTGATTAGCTACATGTCCCTGGCTACCAGCAGCTGTGATTAGTTACATGTCCCTGGCTACCAGCAGCTGTGATTAGTTACATGTCCCTGGCTACCAGCAGCTGTGATTAGTTACATGTCCCTGGCTACCAGCAGCTGTGATTAGTTACATGTCCCTGGCTACCAGCAGCTGTGATTAGTTACATGTCCCTGGCTACCAGCAGCTGTGATTAGCTACATGTCCCTGGCTACCAGCAGCTGTGATTAGCTACATGTCCCTGGCTACCAGCAGCTGTGATTAGTTACATGTCCCTGGCTACCAGCAGCTGTGATTAGTTACATGTCCCTGGCTACCAGCAGCTGTGATTAGTTACATGTCCCTGGCTACCAGCAGCTGTGATTAGTTACATGTCCCTGGCTACCAGCAGCTGTGATTAGTTACATGTCCTTGGCTACCAGCAGCTGTGATTAGTTACATGTCCCTGGCTACCAGCAGCTGTGATTAGCTACATGTCCCTGGCTACCAGCAGCTGTGATTAGTTACATGTCCCTGGCTACCAGCAGCTGTGATTAGCTACTGTGATTAGCTACATGTCCCTGGCTACCAGCAGCTGTGATTAGCTACATGTCCTTGGCTACCAGCAGCTGTGATTAGTTACATGTCCCTGGCTACCAGCAGCTGTGATTAGCGACATGTCCCTGGCTACCAGCAGCTGTGATTAGCTACATGTCCTTGGCTACCAGCAGCTGTGATTAGCTACATGTCCCTGGCTACCAGCAGCTGTGATTAGCTACATGTCCCTGGCTACCAGCAGCTGTGATTAGCTACATGTCCTTGGCTACCAGCAGCTGTGATTAGTTACATGTCCCTGGCTACCAGCAGCTGTGATTAGTTACATGTCCTTGGCTACCAGCAGCTGTGATTAGTTACATGTCCCTGGCTACCAGCAGCTGTGATTAGTTACATGTCCCTGGCTACCAGCAGCTGTGATTAGCTACATGTCCTTGGCTACCAGCAGCTGTGATTAGTTACATGTCCCTGGCTACCAGCAGCTGTGATTAGTTACATGTCCCTGGCTACCAGCAGCTGTGATTAGCTACATGTCCTTGGCTACCAGCAGCTGTGATTAGTTACATGTCCCTGGCTACCAGCAGCTGTGATTAGCTACATGTCCCTGGCTACCAGCAGCTGTGATTAGTTACATGTCCCTGGCTACCAGCAGCTGTGATTAGCTACATGTCCCTGGCTACCAGCAGCTGTGATTAGCTACATGTCCTTGGCTACCAGCAGCTGTGATTAGTTACATGTCCCTGGCTACCAGCAGCTGTGATTAGCTACATGTCCCTGGCTACCAGCAGCTGTGATTAGTTACATGTCCCTGGCTACCAGCAGCTGTGATTAGTTACATGTCCCTGGCTACCAGCAGCTGTGATTAGCTACATGTCCCTGGCTACCAGCAGCTGTGATTAGCTACATGTCCCTGGCTACCAGCAGCTGTGATTAGCTACATGTCCTTGGCTACCAGCAGCTGTGATTAGCTACATGTCCCTGGCTACCAGCAGCTGTGATTAGTTACATGTCCCTGGCTACCAGCAGCTGTGATTAGTTACATGTCCCTGGCTACCAGCAGCTGTGATTAGCTACATGTCCCTGGCTACCAGCAGCTGTGATTAGTTACATGTCCCTAGCTACCAGCAGCTGTGATTAGTTACATGTCCCTGGCTACCAGCAGCTGTGATTAGCTACATGTCCCTGGCTACCAGCAGCTGTGATTAGTTACATGTCCCTGGCTACCAGCAGCTGTGATTAGTTACATGTCCCTGGCTACCAGCAGCTGTGATTAGCTACATGTCCCTGGCTACCAGCAGCTGTGATTAGCTACATGTCCCTGGCTACCAGCATCTGTGATTAGCTACATGTCCCTGGCTACCAGCAGCTGTGATTAGCTACATGTCCCTGGCTACCAGCAGCTGTGATTAGCGACATGTCCCTGGCTACCAGCAGCTGTGATTAGCTACATGTCCTTGGCTACCAGCAGCTGTGATTAGTTACATGTCCCTGGCTACCAGCAGCTGTGATTAGCGACATGTCCCTGGCTACCAGCAGCTGTGATTAGCTACATGTCCTTGGCTACCAGCAGCTGTGATTAGCTACATGTCCCTGGCTACCAGCAGCTGTGATTAGCTACATGTCCCTGGCTACCAGCAGCTGTGATTAGCTACATGTCCTTGGCTACCAGCAGCTGTGATTAGTTACATGTCCCTGGCTACCAGCAGCTGTGATTAGTTACATGTCCCTGGCTACCAGCAGCTGTGATTAACTACATGTCCCTGGCTACCAGCAGCTGTGATTAGCTACATGTCCCTGGCTACCAGCAGCTGTGATTAGCTACATGTCCCTGGCTACCAGCAGCTGTGATTAGTTACATGTCCCTGGCTACCAGCAGCTGTGATTAGCTACATGTCCTTGGCTACCAGCAGCTGTGATTAGCTACATGTTCCTGGCTACCAGAAGCTGTGATTAGCTACATGTCCCTGGCTACCAGCAGCTGTGATTAGTTACATGTCCCTGGCTACCAGCAGCTGTGATTAGCTACATGTCCCTGGCTACCAGCAGCTGTGATTGACTACATGTCCCTGGCTACCAGCAGCTGTGATTAGCTACATGTCCCTGGCTACCAGCAGCTGTGATTAGCTACATGTCCCTTGCTACCAGAAGCTGTGATTAGCTACATGTCCCTGGCTACCAGCAGCTTTGATTAGTTACATGTCCCTGGCTACCAGCAGCTGTGTGCCTCCTATTCCTCTCTCTCTTCCTCCTCCTCTTCTCTTCTCTTTCTCTTCCTCCTCCTCCTCCCCCTCTTCTCTCTCTCTCTTCCCCCCCTCCTCTTCTCTCTCTTCCTCCTCCTCTTCTCTCTCTTCCTCCTCCTCTTCTCTCTCTTCCTCCTCCTCTTCTCTCTCTTCCTCCTCCGCCTCTTCTCTCTCTTCCTCTTCTCTCTCTCTCTTCCTCTTCCTCCTCCCCTCTTCTCTCTCTCTCTCTTACTCCCCCTCATCTTCTTTTTCTCTCTCTTCCTCCTCCTATTCCTCTCTCTCTTCCTCCTCCTCCTCTTCTTTCTCTTCCTCCTCCTCTTCTTCTCTCTCTTCCTTCTCCTCTTCTCTTTCTTTTGCCTCCTCCTCCCCTCTTCTCTCTCTCTCTTCCCCCCCTCCTCTTCTCTCTCTTCCTCCTCCTCTTCTCTCTCTTCCTCCTCCTCTTCTCTCTCTTCCTCCTCCTCTTCTCTCTCTTCCTCCTCCGCCTCTTCTCTCTCTTCCTCTTCTCTCTCTCTCTTCCTCTTCCTCCTCCCCCTCTTCTCTCTCTCTCTTACTCCCCCTCATCTTCTTTTTCTCTATCTTCCTCCTCCTATTCCTCTCTCTCTTCCTCCTCCTCCTCTTCTTTCTCTTTCTCCTCCTCCTCTTCTCTTTCTTTCTCTTCCTCCTCCTCTTCTTCTCTCTCTTCATTCTCCTCTTCTCTTTCTTTTGCCTCCTCCTCATCCTCCTCCTCCTCCTCCTCTTCTCTCTCTCTCTTCCTCCTCCTCCTCTTCTCTCTCTCTCGTCCTCCTCCTCATCTTTTTCTTTCTCTTCCTCCCCCTCCTCTTCTCTCTCTTTCTCTTCTGTTGATGCTGCTGCCCAGGGGGACATGTATTAAGATGACCCTGTCGTCCTGTTCTCCTCAGAGAAAGATCAGAGGCTGGATGTTAACCCGATAACACATGCACACACACACACACCGCACACACACAGCCCCAGCTGGCAGAAGGGTCCTCTACCCCCATCTCTATACACAAATAAACACACACACCAGCCCCCCAGCCCAAGAAATCAGCAATGTCTTAGGGATGTCCATTTCTGCGCAGCTGTCTCTGCTACGTGATATCACTCACATGATTGTCTATAAGGCCCCGGGGCAAGCTGTGTGTTGAGGTGTGAAAACACAGAACAACTTTAATTTGGGGGTCAACTATCCCTTCAAGAAACCTTTGAGTCACTTGGAAGAACCATGTGTGTCTGTGTGTTTATACGTGTTGCTTATATCCCGTAACTAGGCGGCGAGGATTCGTTTGAAGTGGACCGCAGCTCTGGGGAGGTCAGGACCACAGGCCGACCCTTGACCCCCAGCAGGGAGTACACGCTGAAGGTGCAGGTGGTCGACACGCAGGGCAGGAAGGGTCCCCCTGCAACAGTGGCTATTCTGGCAGGGTTCCGCCCCCCACAGTTCACCAACGCCTCCTACACCCTGACTGTCCCAGAGAACACGCCCGTGGGCCAAGCGTGAGTACACCCTGGGTTTGGAGATATTGGAATGGGCTAAGCCACCGAGTGCACTATATGGGGAATAGGCTGTGATTGTAGACTACTAGGAAGGTGAATGAACTAGGGCTTTACAGGTGACATTGGACAGGAATAACTGCTGGATGTGAGTTAGGAATAGGATCATTTCACAATGAGGGAGGTGGGGTAAGAGCATCAGTGAACCAATGAATACGTGTGTTCTGCATATGTGTATGTACATGTATTTTTGCTTGTGTATTGTGCTTGTTATGTGTGTGTGTGAGTGTTTGTGGTTGTGTGCCGCCTCTGCTGCTCATTAGAGGGGAAACCAAAGGATTGTGTGAACGTGGATGATTCCTCTGCATTATGTGTCATGTGTTGGGGGGGGGGTTATGAAGGTGGGGGTGAAGGAGGGACGCAGATGCATCATTTTGTCCCAGGGCTCAGAATATGAAAGTGTGGCTAATTCAAATATGTATTAAAATAAACTTTAGGATAAACATGAAGGGCAAAGTGTGTGTGTGAACCTGCCTCCTCAGGGCTCTGGTGACTGGAGCACAATGTCTTCATCTCCTTCCCACCCTCTACATGGTGTGTGTGTGTGTGTGTGTGTGTGTGTGTGTGTGTGTGTGTGTGTGTGTGTGTGTGTGTGTGTGTGTGTGTGTGTGTGTGTGTGTGTGTGTGTGTGTGTGTGTGTGTGTGTGTGTGTGTGTGTGTGTGTGTGTGTGTGTGAGAACCTGCCTCCTCAGGGCTCTGGTGACTGGAGCACAATGTCTTCATCTCCTGCCCCTCTCTACATGGTGTGTGTGTGTGTGTGTGTGTGTGTGTGTGTGTGTGTGTGTGTGTGTGTGTGTGTGTGTGTGTGTGTGTGTGTGTGTGTGTGTGTGTGTGTGTGTGTGTGTGTGTGCCTACCTCCCCAGGGCTCTGGTGACTGGAGCACAATGTCTTAATCTCCTGCCACCCCGTGCGTGTCAGTGCATGTTTGCGTGGGTGTGGTAGGAGGCATGTTTGCGTGGGTGTGGAAGGTGCATGTTTGTGTGGGTGTGGTAGGTGCATGTTTGCGTGGGTGTGGTAGGTGCATGTTTACGTGGGTGTGGTAGGTGCATGTTTACGTGGGTGTGGTAGGTGCATGTTTACGTGGGTGTGGTAGGTGCATGTTTACGTGGGTGTGGTAGGTGCATGTTTACGTGGGTGTGGTAGGTGCATGTTTACGTGGGTGTGGTAGGTGCATGTTTGCGTGGGTGTGGTAGGTGCATGTTTACGTGGGTGTGGTAGGTGCATGTTTACGTGGGTGTGGTAGGTGCATGTTTACGTGGGTGTGGTAGGTGCATGTTTACGTGGGTGTGGTAGGTGCATGTTTACGTGGGTGTGGTAAGTGCATGTTTACGTGGGTGTGGTAGGTGCATGTTTATGTGGGTGTGGTAGGTGCATGTTTACGTGGGTGTGGTAGGTGCATGTTTACGTGGGTGTGGTAGGTGCATGTTTACGTGGGTGTGGTAGGTGCATGTTTACGCGGGTGTGGTAGGTGCATGTTTACGTGGGTGTGGTAGGTGCATGTTTACGTGGGTGTGGTAGGTGCATGTTTACGTGGGTGTGGTAGGTGCATGTTTACGTGGGTGTGGTAGGTGCATGTTTATGTGGGTGTGGTAGGTGCGTGTTTACGTGGGTGTGGTAGGTGCATGTTTACGTGGGTGTGGTAGGTGTATGTTTACGTGGGTGTGGTAGGTGCATGTTTATGTGGGTGTGGTAGGTGCATGTTTACATGGGTGTGGTAGGTGCATGTTTACGTGGGTGTGGTAGGTGTATGTTTACGTGGGTGTGGTAGGTGCATGTTTATGTGGGTGTGGTAGGTGCATGTTTACATGGGTGTGGTAGGTGCATGTTTACGTGGGTGTGGTAGGTGCAAGTGTGTGTCTTAATCCAGAAATCCAATAAAAAAATGATGGATGAGATGAGAGCGATGATATCAGACTGAAGGTGGATAATTTCTTGCTCCCTGGAGATCTATTTCATTCGCGAATGTATCTCCTTATGACATCACATCCTCTCTAATGTGTCTCCTTATGACATCACATCCTCTCTAATGTGTCTCCTTATGACATCACATCCTATCTAATGCATCTCCCGATGACATCACTTCCGGTATACTGTATCTCCTTTTGACATCCCGTTCCTGTTTCCCCCTGCAGTGTGGCGATGGTGGGGGCCGTCTCCTTCCAGAGGAAGACTCTCTCCTACATGCTGCTGGTGAACCCTGGCAACCTGTTCAGTGTCAACCAGGAGAGTGGAGCTCTCAGCCTCACCCGGACAGTGGACTTTGAGAGTGGACACACACTCCACACGCTGCAAGTCAGGGCCTCCGAGCCAGACACAGGCCTCAGCGGTGTGGCAGAGGTACACACACGCAACTATACACACGCATACACACACACACACACACGCACACACAGTCACACATAAACAGTACACACTCACCTCTATACACACCTGCTCCTACCCAGATGGCTGACTTATACACACAAATGGCATCTCACTAATCCACCAGTTCCCCTTAGGCTCCAGTCAGCTTGGCTAATTCACTCAAAGGAGCTATGCATGTGCTCTGAAGGTGTATGTGTGTGTGCCTGCGTGTCTGTGTGTGTGTGTGTACTTTCCGTTGGAGTAGTATTGATGGGGAATAGACCCATTTGAGGAAACATCAACTATAGCCATGGTCAGCTGCAGTAGAGAACGTCCAACCTGCCCCCCTATGCTGCTCCACAGTCGTGGTCACATTATGTAGACCAACAGTATGGAGAGTCAGCCGTGGTCACATAATGGAGAACAACAGTATGGAGAGTCAGCCATTGTCACATAATGTAGACCAACAGTATGGAGAGTCAGCCATTGTCACATAATGTAGACCAACAGTATGGAGAGTCAGCCGTGGTCACATAATGTAGATCAACAGTATGGAGAGTCAGCCATTGTCACATAATGGAGAACAACAGTATGGAGAGTCAGCCGTGGTCACATAATGTAGAACAACAGTATGGAGAGTCAGCCATTGTCACATAATGTAGATCAACAGTATGGAGAGTCAGCCGTGGTCACATAATGTAGAACAACAGTATGGAGAGTCAGCCATTGTCACATAATGTAGATCAACAGTATGGAGAGTCAGCCGTGGTCACATAATGTAGAACAACAGTATGGAGAGTCAGCCATTGTCACATAATGTAGAACAACAGTATGGAGAGTCAGCCGTGGTCACATAATGTAGAACAACAGTATGGAGAGTCAGCCATTGTCACATAATGTAGAACAACAGTATGGAGAGTCAGCCGTGGTCACATAATGTAGAACAACAGTATGGAGAGTCAGCCATTGTCACATAATGTAGAACAACAGTATGGAGAGTCAGCCATTGTCACATAATGTAGATCAACAGTATGGAGAGTCAGCCGTGGTCACATAATGTAGAACAACAGTATGGAGAGTCAGCCATTGTCACATAATGTAGATCAACAGTATGGAGAGTCAGCCGTGGTCACATAATGTAGAACAACAGTATAGAGAGTCAGCCGTGGTCACATAATGTAGAACAACAATATGGAGAGTCAGCCATTGTCACATAATGTAGACCAACAGTATGGAGAGTCAGCCATTGTCACATAATGTAGACCAACAGTATGGAGAGTCAGCCATTGTCACATAATGTAGACCAACAGTATGGAGAGTCAGCCATTGTCACATAATGTAGACCAACAGTATAGAGAGTCAGCCATTGTCACATAATGTAGATCAACAGTATGGAGAGTCAGCCGTGGTCACATAATGTAGAACAACAGTATGGAGAGTCAGCCGTGGTCACATAATGTAGATCAACAGTATGGAGAGTCAGCCGTGGTCACATAATGGAGAACAACAGTATGGAGAGTCAGCCGTGGTCACATAATGGAGAACAACAGTATGGAGAGTCAGCCGTGGTCACATAATGTAGATCAACAGTATGGAGAGTCAGCCATTGTCACATAATGTAGATCAACAGTATGGAGAGTCAGCCGTGGTCACATAATGTAGAACAACAGCATGGAGAGTCAGCCATGGTCACATAATGTAGAACAACAGTATGGAGAGTCAGCCATTGTCACATAATGTAGATCAACAGTATGGAGAGTCAGCCGTGGTCACATAATGTAGACCAACAGTATGTAGAGTCAGCCGTGGTCACATAATGTAGAACAACAGTATGGAGAGTCAGCCGTGGTCACATAATGTAGAACAACAGTATGGAGAGTCAGCCGTGGTCACATAATGTAGAACAACAGTATGGAGAGTCAGCCATTGTCACATAATGTAGACCAACAGTATGGAGAGTCAGCCATGGTCACATAATGGAGAACAACAGTATGGAGAGTCAGCCATTGTCACATAATGTAGACCAACAGTATGGAGAGTCAGCCGTGGTCACATAATGGAGAACAACAGTATGGAGAGTCAGCCATTGTCACATAATGTAGACCAACAGTATGGAGAGTCAGCCATTGTCACATAATGTAGACCAACAGTATGGAGAGTCAGCCATTGTCACATAATGTAGACCAACAGTATGGAGAGTCAGCCATTGTCACATAATGTAGATCAACAGTATGGAGAGTCAGCCGTGGTCACATAATGTAGAACAACAGTATGGAGAGTCAGCCGTGGTCACATAATGTAGATCAACAGTATGGAGAGTCAGCCGTGGTCACATAATGGAGAACAACAGTATGGAGAGTCAGCCGTGGTCACATAATGGAGAACAACAGTATGGAGAGTCAGCCGTGGTCACATAATGTAGATCAACAGTATGGAGAGTCAGCCATTGTCACATAATGTAGATCAACAGTATGGAGAGTCAGCCGTGGTCACATAATGTAGACCAACAGCATGTAGAGTCAGCCGTGGTCACATAATGTAGAACAACAGTATGGAGAGTCAGCCATTGTCACATAATGTAGATCAACAGTATGGAGAGTCAGCCGTGGTCACATAATGTAGACCAACAGTATGTAGAGTCAGCCGTGGTCACATAATGTAGAACAACAGTATGGAGAGTCAGCCGTGGTCACATAATGTAGAACAACAGTATGGAGAGTCAGCCGTGGTCACATAATGTAGATCAACAGTATGGAGAGTCAGCCATTGTCACATAATGTAGACCAACAGTATGGAGAGTCAGCCGTGGTCACATAATGGAGAACAACAGTATGGAGAGTCAGCCGTGGTCACATAATGTAGACCAACAGTATGGAGAGTCAGCCGTGGTCACATAATGGAGAACAACAGTATGGAGAGTCAGCCATTGTCACATAATGTAGATCAACAACAGCCGTGGTCACATAATGTAGAACAACAGTATGGAGAGTCAGCCGTGGTCACATAATGTAGACCAACAGTATGTAGAGTCAGCCGTGGTCACATAATGTAGAACAACGGTATGGAGAGTCAGCCGTGGTCACATAATGTAGAACAACAGTATGGAGAGTCAGCCGTGGTCACATAATGTAGACCAACAGTATGGAGAGTCAGCCGTGGTCACATAATGTAGACCAACAGTATGGAGAGTCAGCCATGGTCACATAATGTAGAACAACAGTATGGAGAGTCAGCCGTGGTCACATAATGTAGAACAACAGTATGGAGAGTCAGCCGTGGTCACATAATGTAGAACAACAGTATGGAGAGTCAGCCGTGGTCACATAATGTAGAACAACAGTATGGAGAGTCAGCCGTGGTCACATAATGGAGAACAACAGTATGGAGAGTCAGCCGTTGTCACATAATGGAGAACAACAGTATGGAGAGTCAGCTGTGGTCACATAATGTAGAACAACAGTATGGAGAGTCAGCCGTTGTCACGTAATGGAGAACAACAGTATGGAGAGTCAGCCGTGGTCACATAATGTAGAACAACAGTATGGAGAGTCAGCCAGTGTAGCATGGTGATTCTGTTCAGGTGATTGGACTGTAGCCTCAGTGGCAAGTTTGGAAATAGAAATAGGTGCCGTCTAGCTTCAGTACAGATACAGTGAAGGCTCTATGGAGATTCTGGGGAAAGAGACAGAGAGACAGTTGTTGTTTTTATTTATTCAGAAGGTTGTTTATCTTTGCTTTCCTATTATGTGAAGATAATCATCTCAGGTTTTACAATTAACATCATATTGTATGACGTCTCCCTCAGATTTTAAAAATAAAATTTTACCTAAATGAGAACAGGTGTGCCCTTTCCCCTTGTTTGGCTTCAGTTTCCTTTCCCACAAGGGCAGTTGAGGTAAGCTGTTGTGAAACTGGCGTATTGGAATCCCCCGGGGCGGACATCTTTGTTTGTCAGATGCTCACATCCACTGATTGAGTTGTTTAGATGGACTTGGCAACCAGGGGCCAACGTTTGGCAACCAGAAAGGTCCCTGTGGCCAACGTGTGCCTCAGCAGACCAGGTGAGGTCCCTGCTCTATGGAGATTCTGGGAAAGGACAGGTCAGTTGTTGTTTTTATTTATTCAGACCAGGCAGTTTATCTTTGCTTTCCTATTATGTGAAGATAACCAGGCAGGACAATTAACATCATATTGTATGCCTGGCAACCAGGCAGGATTTTAAAAATAAAATTTTGCCTAAATCAGACCAGGCAGGTCCCTTGTTTGGCTTCAGTTTCCCCAACCAGGCAGGACCCTGAGGTAAGCGTGTGCCTGTGAAACAGGCAGGTCCCTGTGGCCATCTTTGTTTGTCAGATGCTCACATCCACGGATTGAGTTGTTTAGATGGACTTGGCAACCAGGGGCCAACGTGTGCCTGGCAACCAGGCAGGTCCCTGTGGCCAACGTGTGCCTGGCAACCAGGCAGGACCCTGTGGCCAACGTGTGCCTAGCAACCAGGCAGGACCCTGTGGCCAACGTGTGCCTGGCAACCAGGCAGGTCCCTGTGGCCAACGTGTGCCTGGCAACCAGGCAGGACCCTGTGGCCAACGTGTGCCCGGCAACCAGGCAGGACCCTGTGGCCAACGTGTGCCTGGCAACCAGGCAGGACCCTGTGGCCAACGTGTGCCTGGCAACCAGGCAGGTCCCTGTGGCCAACGTGTGCCTGGCAACCAGGCAGGACCCTGTGGCCAACGTGTGCCTGGCAACCAGGCAGGACCCTGTGGCCAACGTGTGCCTGGCAACCAGGCAGGACCCTGTGGCCAACGTGTGCCGGACACAGAGGAACGCTTTGGCACCACAAACACACACACACAAACAAACATGTACAGCGTGAGTAGACAAACACAGAAACTCTTGCAAGTACACACACATGCATTAAACACAGATGTAACAGTGCACACATACAGACACAACACACACCAACATAAACAGGCTCCGCAATCTGGCAATAAGCTGGGCACCAGTCATGGTCACCTTCCTCTGTCCAAAGCTCACACCATCTGTGGTCAAGACCTCAATCCGTTTGCTCTCTCTCCCTCTCTTTGTCTTTCCTTTCACTCTGTCTCTCTCTGCCTCTGTTTCTCTCTCTCTCCGCTATCATTAATACAAGCCCATCGGGTAGGAGTAGGAAGAGGAGCAGGCATCCCATAGAGTTCCATGTCTCTTTCCCTCTCTCTCCTCCCCATCTCTCTCCTCCCCATCTCTCTCTTCCCCATCTCTCTCCTCCCCATCTCTCTCCTCCCCATCTCTCTCCTCCCCATCTCTCTCCTCCCCATCTCTCTCCGCTCCCAGCTTCTCCTCCTAATCTTCCTTAAGCACTTGTACTAGCTCTTATTATCACTATTACTCTCACTTTCTGCCACCCACACAGACACACACAAACACACACACACACAAACACACACACACACACACATACACAGTACGGCAGCAGTATGAGACCAGATTCCTGTTGGACCAGGCTCACGGTGTGTGGCGGCTCTCCAAGAGGGTCTTAACAGACTGTTTTTCTAACAGGGATTGGGATACCCAGGGAGTGCTGGTGATTAGGTATGAGTGAGAAGGGGATCCAGTCTGCCGTGTTTGGAGGAGTGGAGAGAGGGAGGGTGTTAGTGTTACCCACAGCTTAGAATGTAGAAATAGTGGCTAGAATGGACAACTCTATGTTTTAAATCAGTCTGATTGAATAGATGCACTAGGGGAAGAGTCAGACATTTTGTCTCAGTCTATCGATGCCAAGCATAACCTTATTGTTTGGAGTTTGAAGTTATTGTTGTCTTTGGGGCAAATTTTCACTTAGTCTTGCATTGACATCAAGTTTGGATTTCAATTTGTGGCCTCCTGAGTGAAGCAGCAGTCTAAGGCATTGCATCTCAGTGCTATCACTACAGACTCTGGTTCGATCCCGGGCTGCATCACACCCGGCCATGATCGGGAGAACCTTGAGGTAAAGCACAATTTGCCCAGCTTTCACCGAGTTAGACGAGGGTTTGGCCTACCAAGATTTCCTTGTCCCATCGCGCTCTAGCGACTCCTTGTAGCGGGCCTAGCAGTGTGTTAAGAAGCAGCGGGCCTTGGCATGGTCGTGTTTCGGAGGACGTGCCTCTCTCACCCAAGTCCGTATGGGAGTTGCAGTGATGGGCAAAGATTGTAACTACCAATTGGATATACCGTAAAAGCTGTAAAAGTACAAAAAAAGGATTTCAATTTGCTTCAGATTTTGAAGGTTTGTCAAATGCGGTGTTGGAGTTTGTGCATTTTTGTTGTTGTTGCATGAGTGTGTTAGCCTAGTCATAGTTCCATACTGGGGCCCACGCTGGCTTCTCCAGCCCCCTGTCTGCCATGGCTGCTCTGTGTGCCCACCAGCAGCAGTCTACCCCCTGGCAAGGCTGGTCCCCAGAGATAACACCCCCATGTGGGAGACTGGAGGGGGAGGATCCTGCATGACTAACACTGCTCAGGGAACCTCTGGACTACCCCGCCTCTCTTTACCTCTCTCACTCTCTTTCCCTTATCTATCTCACTAACTCAATCTCTACCACCATCCTGCCCTATCATGATCTATATTTTCCTCTTTCTGCCCCCCCCCTTCTCTCTCTCTGTCGCTATCTTCCTAGTTTTTCTTTCTCTCTCTTTCTCTTCCCCCTTAATGATCTCTCTCTCTTCCTTACGCCTCAGGACTGTCATATTTACAGCTATAAAAAACATGATGTGTGTGTGCACAGAGATTCAGTGTAAATGTGTGTGCATGCATCTGTAAGAGTGAGTGTGTGTGTTTGCGTGCGCACGTGTGTGCGTTTGTGTGATGTTGTGTTCCGCTTGGCCGGGGAGCGGCTCAGAGGGTTGGGCTGCAGCTGTGCCTGACTACCACTAGGTCCTCACCCTCCCACACACTCATTTATATTAACCTAGCCAGCACGCCCGAGAAAACACACATACACACAAACACTCACATACACAATCACATATTGTGTAAATGACTGTCATGTGAAAGCTTCACACTAAGAAGAACTTCCACAGACTCCCCCCGATCGCCGATCCAAGTTAACCCTTTCTCCTCTGTCCTTCCCTATAGGTGGTGCTTCACATCACAGATGAGAATGACTGCACTCCAGAATTCCTCCATTCCATTTACAGCCGGGATAACATTCCCGAAGCCACCACGCCTGGAACGTCACTGCTACAAGGTGAGACATCGGTGGAGGTTCTATGTGGGACATGAAGTCCATAACATAGGTAGAGACACACAGACAGAGAGACACACAGACAGAGACCCACAGACACACAGAGACACACAGACAGAGACACACAGACACACAGAGACACACAGACACACAGAGACACACAGACAGACAGAGACACACAGACACTCAGAGACAGACAGAGACCCACACAGACAGACACACAGACACACAGAGACACACAGACAGAGAC
>NC_060187.1:66202202-66212202 GCF_021184085.1 Oncorhynchus gorbuscha | reverse complement strand
TAGTTTGCTTTAGAATGGATAGTTTGATGAAAAGCTTTAGAATGGATAGTTTGATTAAAAGCTTTAGAATGGATAGTTTGATTAAAAGCTTTAGAATGGATAGTTTGATTAAAAGCTTTAGAATGGATAGTTTGATTTAGCTTTAGAATGGATAGTTTGATTAAAAGCTTTAGAATGGATAGTTTGATTAGTTTGATTAAAAGCTTTAGTTTGATTAAAAGAATGGATAGTTTGATTTCAAGCTTTAGAATGGATAGTTTGATTAAAAGCTTTAGAATGGATAGTTTGATTAAAAGCTTTAGAATGGATAGTTTGATTAAAAGCTTTAGAATGGATAGTTTGATTTCAAGCTTTAGAATGGATAGTTTGATTAAAAGCTTTAGAATGGATAGTTTGATTAAAAGCTTTAGAATGGATAGTTTGATTTCAAGCTTTAGAATGGATAGTTTGATTAAAAGCTTTAGAATGGATAGTTTGATTAAAAGCTTTAGAATGGATAGTTTGATTAAAAGCTTTAGAATGGATAGTTTGATTAGTTTGATTAAAAGCTTTAGAATGGATAGTTTGATTAAAAGCTTTAGAATGGATAGTTTGATTAAAAGCTTTAGAATGGATAGTTTGATTAAAAGCTTTAGAATGGATAGTTTGATTAAAAGCTTTAGAATGGATAGTTTGATTAAAAGCTTTAGAATGGATAGTTTGATTTCAAGCTTTAGAATGGATAGTTTGATTAAAAGCTTTAGAATGGATAGTTTGATTAAAAGCTTTAGAATGGATAGTTTGATTTCAAGCTTTAGAAGAGTTTGATAAAAGCTTTAGAATAGTTTGATTAGAATGGATAAAAGCTTTAGAATGGATAGTTTGATTAAAAAGCTTTAGAATGGATAGTTTGATTAAAAGCTTTAGAATGGATAGTTTGATTAAAAGCTTTAGAATGGATAGTTTGATTAAAAGCTTTAGAATGGATAGTTTGATTTCAAGCTTTAGAATGGATAGTTTGATTAAAAGCTTTAGAATGGATAGTTTGATTAAAAGCTTTAGAATGGATAGTTTGATTAAAAGCTTTAGAATGGATAGTTTGATTAAAAGCTTTAGAATGGATAGTTTGATTAAAAGCTTTAGAATGGATAGTTTGATTAAAAGCTTTAGAATGGATAGTTTGATTAAAAGCTTTAGAATGGATAGTTTGATTAAAAGCTTTAGAATGGATAGTTTGATTAAAAGCTTTAGAATGGATAGTTTGATTTCAAGCTTTAGAATGGATAGTTTGATTAAAAGCTTTAGAATGGATAGTTTGATTAAAAGCTTTAGAATGGATAGTTTGATTAAAAGCTTTAGAATGGATAGTTTGATTAAAAGCTTTAGAGAATGGATAGTTTGATTAAAAGCTTTAGAATGGATAGTTTGATTAAAAGCTTTAGAATGGATAGTTTGATTAAAAGCTTTAGAATGGATAGTTTGATTAAAAGCTTTAGAATGGATAGTTTGATTAAAAGCTTTAGAATGGATAGTTTGATTAAAAGCTTTAGAATGGATAGTTTGATTAAAAGCTTTAGAATGGATAGTTTGATTAAAAGCTTTAGAATGGATAGTTTGATTAAAAGCTTTAGAATGGATAGTTTGATTAAAAAGAATGGCTTTAGAATGGATAGTTTGATTAAAAGCTTTAGAATGGATAGTTTGATTAAAAGCTTTAGAATGGATAGTTTGATTTAAAAGCTTTAGAATGGATAGTTTGATTAAAAGCTTTAGAATGGATAGTTTGATTAAAAGCTTTAGAATGGATAGTTTGATTAAAAGCTTTAGAATGGAAGTTTTTAGAATGGATAGTTTGATTAAAGCTTTAGAATGGATAGTTTGATTAAAAGCTTTAGAATGGATAGTTTGATTAAAAGCTTTAGAATGGATAGTTTGATTAAAAGCTTTAGAATGGATAGTTTGATTAAAAGCTTTAGAATGGATAGTTTGATTAAAAGCTTTAGAATGGATAGTTTGATTAAAAGCTTTAGAATGGATAGTTTGATTAAAAGCTTTAGAATGGATAGTTTGATTAAAAGCTTTAGAATGGATAGTTTGATTAAAAGCTTTAGAATGGATAGTTTGATTAAAAGCTTTAGAATGGATAGTTTGATTAAAAGCTTTAGAATGGATAGTTTGATTAAAAGCTTTAGAATGGATAGTTTGATTAAAAGCTTTAGAATGGATAGTTTGATTAAAAAAGCTTTAGAATGGATAGTTTGATTAAAAGCTTTAGAATGGATAGTTTGATTAAAAGCTTTAGAATGGATAGTTTGATTAAAAGCTTTAGAATGGATAGTTTGATTAAAAGCTTTAGAATGGATAGTTTGATTAAAAGCTTTAGAATGGATAGTTTGATTAAAAGCTTTAGAATGGATAGTTTGATTAAAAGCTTTAGAATGGATAGTTTGATTAAAAGCTTTAGAATGGATAGTTTGATTTAAAGCTTTAGAATGGATAGTTTGATTTCAAAGCTTTAGAATGGATAGTTTGATTAAAAGCTTTAGAATGGATAGTTTGATTAAAAGCTTTAGAATGGATAGTTTGATTTCACACTTTAGAATGGATAGTTTGATGAAAAGCTTTAGAATGGATAGTTTGATTAAAAGCTTTAGAATGGATAGTTTGATTAGAAAAGTTTGATTAAAAGCTTTAGAATGGATAGTTTGATTAAAAGCTTTAGAATGGATAGTTTGATTAAAAGCTTTAGAATGGATAGTTTGATTAAAAGCTTTAGAATGGATAGTTTGATTAAAAGCTTTAGAATGGATAGTTTGATTAAAAGCTTTAGAATGGATAGCTTTTGAGTTTGATTAAAAGCTTTAGAATGGATAGTTTGAGTTTGATTAAAAGCTTTAGAATGGATAGTTTGATTAAAAGCTTTAGAATGGATAGTTTGATTTCAAGCTTTAGAATGGATAGTTTGATTAAAAGCTTTAGAATGGAAGTTTGATTAAAAGCTTTAGAATGGATAGTTTGAGCTTTAGAATGGATAGCTTTGATTAAAAGCTTTAGAATGGATAGTTTGATTAAAAGCTTTAGAATGGATAGTTTGAGTTTAAAAGCTTTAGAATGGATAGTTTGATTAAAAGCTTTAGAATGGATAGTTTGATTAAAAGCTTTAGAATGGATAGTTTGATTAAAAGCTTTAGAATGGATAGTTTGATTAAAAGCTTTAGAATGGATAGTTTGATTAAAAGCTTTAGAATGGATAGTTTGATTAAAAGCTTTAGAATGGATAGTTTGATTAAAAGCTTTAGAATGGATAGTTTGATTAAAAGCTTTAGAATGGATAGTTTGATTAAAAGCTTTAGAATGGATAGTTTGATTAAAAGCTTTAGAATGGATAGTTTGATTAAAAGCTTTAGAATGGATAGTTTGATTTCAAGCTTTAGAATGGATAGTTTGATTAAAAGCTTTAGAATGGATAGTTTGATTAAAAGCTTTAGAATGGATAGTTTGATTAAAAGCTTTAGAATGGATAGTTTGATTAAAAGCTTTAGAATGGATAGTTTGATTAAAAGCTTTAGAATGGATAGTTTGATTAAAAGCTTTAGAATGGATAGTTTGATTAAAAGCTTTAGAATGGATAGTTTGATTAAAAGCTTTAGAATGGATAGTTTGATTAAAAGCTTTAGAATGGATAGTTTGATTAAAAGCTTTAGAATGGATAGTTTGATTAAAAGCTTTAGAATGGATAGTTTGATTAAAAGCTTTAGAATGGATAGTTTGATTTCAAGCTTTAGAATGGATAGTTTGATTTCACAGCTTTTGGAATGGATAAAAGCTTTTGATAGTTTGATTAAAAGCTTTAGAATGGATAGTTTGATTAAAAGCTTTAGAATGGAGTTTAGTTTGGATAGTTTGAAAAGCTTTAGAATGGATAGTTTGATTAAAAGCTTTAGAATGGATAGTTTGATTAAAAGCTTTAGAATGGATAGTTTGATTAGTTTGAAAGCTTTAGAATGGATAGTTTGATTAAAAGCTTTAGAATGGATAGTTTGATTAAAAGCTTTAGAATGGATAGTTTGATTAAAAGCTTTAGAATGGATAGTTTGATTAAAAGCTTTAGAATGGATAGTTTGATTAAAAGCTTTAGAATGGATAGTTTGATTAAAAGCTTTAGAATGGATAGTTTGATTAAAAGCTTTAGAATGGATAGTTTGATTAAAAGCTTTAGAATGGATAGTTTGATTAAAAGCTTTAGAATGGATAGTTTGATTAAAAGCTTTAGAATGGATAGTTTGATTAAAAGCTTTAGAATGGAATGAATGGATAGTTTGATTAAAAGCTTTAGAATGGATAGTTTGATTAAAAGCTTTAGAATGGATAGTTTGATTAAAAGCTTTAGAATGGATAGTTTGATTAAAAGCTTTAGAATGGATAGTTTGATTAAAAGCTTTAGAATGGATAGTTTGATTAAAAGCTTTAGAATGGATAGTTTGATTAAAAGCTTTAGAATGGATAGTTTGATTAAAAGCTTTAGAAAAGTTTTTAGAATGGATAGTTTGATTTCAAGCTTTAGAATGGATAGTTTGATTAAAAGCTTTAGAATAGAATTGTTTGATTAAAAGATAGTTTGATTAAAAGCTTTAGAATGGATAGTTTGATTAAAAGCTTTAGAATGGATAGTTTGATTAAAAGCTTTAGAGCTTTAGAATGGATAGTTTGATTAAAAGCTTTAGAATGGATAGTTTGATTAAAAGCTTTAGAATGGATAGTTTGATTAAAAGCTTTAGAATGGATAGTTTGATTAAAAGCTTTAGAATGGATAGTTTGATTAAAAGCTTTAGAATGGATAGTTTGATTAAAAGCTTTGATTAGTTTGAAAGCTTTAGAATGGATAGTTTGATTAAAAGCTTTAGAATGGATAGTTTGATTAAAAGCTTTAGAATGGATAGTTTGATTAAAAGCTTTAGAATGGATAGTTTGATTAAAAGCTTTAGAATGGATAGTTTGATTAAAAGCTTTAGAATGGATAGTTTGATTAAAAGCTTTAGAATGGATAGTTTGATTAAAAGCTTTAGAATGGATAGTTTGATTAAAAGCTTTAGAATGGATAGTTTGATTAAAAGCTTTAGAATGGATAGTTTGATTAAAAGCTTTAGAATGGATAGTTTGATTTCAAGCTTTAGAATGGATAGTTTGATTAGCTTTTGAGTTTGATTAAAAGCTTTAGAATGGATAGTTTGATTAAAAGCTTTAGAATGGATAGTTTGATTAGTTTGAAAGCTTTAGAATGGATAGTTTGATTAAAAGCTTTAGAATGGATAGTTTGATTAGAAAAGTTTGCTTTAGAATGGATAGTTTGATTAAAAGCTTTAGAATGGATAGTTTGATTAAAAGCTTTAGAATGGATAGTTTGATTAAAAGCTTTAGAATGGATAGTTTGATTAAAAGCTTTAGAATGGATAGTTTGATTAAAAGCTTTAGAATGGATAGATAGTTTGATTAAAAGCTTTAGAATGGATAGTTTGATTAAAAGCTTTAGAATGGATAGTTTGATTAAAAGCTTTAGAATGGATAGTTTGATTAAAAGCTTTAGAATGGATAGTTTGATTAAAAGCTTTAGAATGGATAGTTTGATTAAAAGCTTTAGAATGGATAGTTTGATTAAAAGCTTTAGAATGGATAGTTTGATTAAAAGCTTTAGAATGGATAGTTTGATTAAAAGCTTTAGAAGAATGGATAGAATTTGATTAAAAGCTTTAGAATGGATAGTTTGATTAAAAGCTTTAGAATGGATAGTTTGATTTCAAGCTTTAGAATGGATAGTTTGATTAAAAGCTTTAGAATGGATAGTTTGATTAAAAGCTTTAGAATGGATAGTTTGATTAAAAGCTTTAGAATGGATAGTTTGATTAAAAGCTTTAGAAGAATGGATAGTTTGATTAAAAGCTTTAGAATGGATAGTTTGATTAAAAGCTTTAGAATGGATAGTTTGATTAAAAGCTTTAGAATGGATAGCTTTAGAATGGATAGTTTGATTTCACGCTTTAGAATGGATAGTTTGATTAAAAGCTTTAGAATGGATAGTTTGATTAAAAGCTTTAGAATGGATAGTTTGATTAAAAGCTTTAGAATGGATAGTTTGATTAAAAGCTTTAGAATGGATAGTTTGATTAAAAGCTTTAGAATGGATAGTTTGATTAAAAGCTTTAGAATGGATAGTTTGATTAAAAGCTTTAGAATGGATAGTTTGATTAAAAGCTTTAGAATGGATAGTTTGATTAAAAGCTTTAGAATGGATAGTTTGATTAAAAAGCTTTAGAATGGATAGTTTGATTAAAAGCTTTAGAATGGATAGTTTGATTAAAAGCTTTAGAAATAGTTTGATAGTTTAGAATGGATAGTTTGATTAAAAGCTTTAGAATGGATAGTTTGATTAAAAGCTTTAGAATGGATAGTTTGATTAAAAGCTTTAGAATGGATAGTTTGATTAAAAGCTTTAGAATGGATAGTTTGATTAAAAGCTTTAGAATGGATAGTTTGATTTAAAAGCTTTAGAATGGATAGTTTGATTAAAAGCTTTAGAATGGATAGTTTGATTAAAAGCTTTAGAATGGATAGTTTGATTAAAAGCTTTAGAATGGATAGTTTGATTTAAAAGCTTTAGAATGGATAGTTTGATTAAAAGCTTTAGAATGGATAGTTTAGAATGGATAGTTTGAAAGCTTTAGAATGGATAGTTTGATTAAAAGCTTTAGAATGGATAGTTTGATTAAAAGCTTTAGAATGGATAGTTTGATTAAAAGCTTTAGAATGGATAGTTTGATTAAAAGCTTTAGAAATGGATAGCTTTAGAATGGATAGTTTGATTAAAAGCTTTAGAATGGATAGTTTGATTAAAAGCTTTAGAATGGATAGTTTGATTAAAAGCTTTAGAATGGATAGTTTGATTAAAAGCTTTAGAATGGATAGTTTGATTAAAAGCTTTAGAATGGATAGTTTGATTAAAAGCTTTAGAATGGATAGTTTGATTAAAAGCTTTAGAATGGATAGTTTGATTAAAAGCTTTAGAAATGGATTAGTTTGATTAGTTTGATTAAAAAGCTTTAGAATGGATAGTTTGATTAAAAGCTTTAGAATGGATAGTTTGAGTTTGATTAAAAGCTTTAGAATGGATAGTTTGATTAAAAGCTTTAGAATGGATAGTTTGATTAAAAGCTTTAGAATGGATAGTTTGATTAAAAGCTTTAGAATGGATAGTTTGATTAAAAGCTTTAGAATGGATAGTTTGATTAAAAGCTTTAGAATGGATAGTTTGATTAAAAGCTTTAGAATGGATAGTTTGATTAAAAGCTTTAGAATGGATAGTTTGATTAAAAGCTTTAGAATGGATAGTTTGATTAAAAGCTTTAGAATGGATAGTTTGATTAAAAGCTTTAGAATGGATAGTTTGATTAAAAGCTTTAGAATGGATAGTTTGATTAAAAGCTTTAGAATGGATAGTTTGATTAAAAGCTTTAGAATGGATAGTTTGATTAAAAGCTTTAGAATGGATAGTTTGATTAAAAGCTTTAGAATGGATAGTTTGATTAAAAGCTTTAGAATGGATAGTTTGATTAAAAGCTTTAGAATGGATAGTTTGATTAAAAGCTTTAGAATGGATAGTTTGATTAAAAGCTTTAGAATGGATAGTTTGATTAAAAGCTTTAGAATGGATAGTTTGATTAAAAGCTTTAGAATGGATAGTTTGATTAAAAGCTTTAGAATGGATAGTTTGATTAAAAGCTTTAGAAATGGATAGTTTGGATAGTTTGAAAAGCTTTAGAATGGATAGTTTGATTAAAAGCTTTAGAATGGATAGTTTGATTAAAAGCTTTAGAATGGATAGTTTGATTAAAAGCTTTAGAATGGATAGTTTGAAGCTTTAGAATGGATAGTTTGATTAAAAGCTTTAGAATGGATAGTTTGAGCTTTAGAATGGAAGTTTGATTTAGAATGGATAGTTTGATTAAAAGCTTTAGAATGGATAGTTTGATTAAAAGCTTTAGAATGGATAGTTTGATTAAAAGCTTTAGAATGGATAGTTTGATTAAAAGCTTTAGAATGGATAGTTTGATTAAAAGCTTTAGAATGGATAGTTTGATTAAAAGCTTTAGAATGGATAGTTTGATTAAAAGCTTTAGAATGGATAGTTTGATTAAAAGCTTTAGAATGGATAGTTTGATTAAAAGCTTTAGAATGGATAGTTTGAAAGCTTTAGAATGGATAGTTTGATTAAAAGCTTTAGAATGGATAGTTTGATTAAAAGCTTTAGAATGGATAGTTTGATTAAAAGCTAGAATTAGAATGGATAGTTTGATTAAAAGCTTTAGAATGGATAGTTTGATTAAAAGCTTTAGAATGGATAGTTTGATTAAAAGCTTTAGAATGGATAGTTTGATTAAAAGCTTTAGAATGGATAGTTTGATTAGCTTTAGAATGGATAGTTTGAAAGCTTTAGAATGGATAGTTTGATTAAAAGCTTTAGAATGGATAGTTTGATTAAAAGCTTTAGAATGGATAGTTTGATTAAAAGCTTTAGAATGGATAGTTTGATTAAAAGCTTTAGAATGGATAGTTTGATTAAAAGCTTTAGAATGGATAGTTTGATTAAAAGCTTTAGAATGGATAGTTTGATTAAAAGCTTTAGAATGGATAGTTTGATTAGCTTTAGAATGGATAGTTTGATTAAAAGCTTTAGAATGGATAGTTTGATTAAAAGCTTTAGAATGGATAGTTTGATTAAAAGCTTTAGAATGGATAGTTTGATTAAAAGCTTTAGAATGGATAGTTTGATTAAAAGCTTTAGAATGGATAGTTTGATTAAAAGCTTTAGAATGGATAGTTTGATTAAAAGCTTTAGAATGGATAGTTTGATTAAAAGCTTTAGAATGGATAGTTTGATTAAAAGCTTTAGAATGGATAGTTTGATTGATTAAAAGCTTTAGAATGGATAAGTTTGATTAAAAGCTTTAGAATGGATAGTTTGATTAAAAGCTTTAGAATGGATAGTTTGATTAAAAGCTTTAGAATGGATAGTTTGATTAAAAGCTTTAGAATGGATAGTTTGATTAAAAGCTTTAGAATGGATAGTTTGATTAAAAGCTTTAGAATGGATAGTTTGATTAAAAGCTTTAGAATGGATAGTTTGATTAAAAGCTTTAGAATGGATAGTTTGATTAAAAGCTTTAGAATGGATAGTTTGATTAAAAGCTTTAGAATGGATAGTTTGATTAAAAGCTTTAGAATGGATAGTTTGATTAAAAGCTTTAGAATGGATAGTTTGATTAAAAGCTTTAGAATGGATAGTTTGATTAAAAGCTTTAGAATGGATAGTTTGATTAAAAGCTTTAGAATGGATAGTTTGATTAAAAGCTTTAGAATGGATAGTTTGAGAATTAGAATGGATAGTTTGATTAAAAGCTTTAGAATGGATAGTTTGATTAAAAGCTTTAGAATGGATAGTTTGAATGGATAGTTTGATTAAAAGCTTTAGAATGGATAGTTTGATTAAAAGCTTTAGAATGGATAGTTTGATTAAAAGCTTAGAATGGATAGTTTGATTAAAAGCTTTAGAATAGTTAAAAGCTTTAGAATGGAGTTTGATTAAAAGCTTTAGAATGGATAGTTTGATTAAAAGCTTTAGAATGGATAGTTTGATTAAAAGCTTTAGAATGGATAGTTTGATTAAAAGCTTTAGAATGGATAGTTTGATTAAAAGCTTTAGAATGGATAGTTTGATTTCAAGCTTTAGAATGGATAGTTTGATTAAAAGCTTTAGAATGGATAGTTTGATTAAAAGCTTTAGAATGGATAGTTTGATTAAAAGCTTTAGAATGGATAGTTTGATTAAAAGCTTTAGAATGGATAGTTTGATTAAAAGCTTTAGAATGGATAGTTTGATTAGAAAAAGCTTTAGAATGGATAGTTTGATTAAAAGCTTTAGAATGGATAGTTTGATTAAAAGCTTTAGAATGGATAGTTTGATTAAAAG